>NC_057811.1:402361502-402364913 GCF_018294505.1 Triticum aestivum | reverse complement strand
TGAAGAAGGAAAGGGGAAGGAGCAAAGGAAAAAGGGAATAGGATTCCCCATTCCCCCTCTTCCCTTCCTACTCCGAATAGGAATAGGAAAGGGGGGAGGCCAAATTGGGAGGACCCCAAGTAAGATTCCTCCTACTTGGGGCACCCCCTTGGCTGCCTCTTCTCCCCTCCAACCTATATATATGAGAGGGTACCGCTAGAACACACACCAACAATTATTAGCCGTGTGCGGCGTCCCCTACACAGTTTACACCTCCGGTCATATTCTCGTAGTGCTTAGGCGAAGCCCTGCGCGGATCACTTCACCATCACCGTCACCACGCCGTCGTGCTGACGGAACTCTCCCTCGACACTTTGCTGGATCATGAGTTCGAGGGACGTCATCGAGCTGAATGTGTGCAGAACTCGAAGGTGCCGTACGTCCAGTGCTTGATCAGTCGGAACGAGAAGAAGTTCGACTACATCAACCGTGTTGTCAAACGCTTTCGCTTTTGGTCTACGAGGGTACGTGGACACACTCTCCCCTCTCGTTGCTATGCATCTCCTAGTTAGATCTTGCGTGAGCGTAGGATTTTTTTTAAAATTGCATGCTACGTTTCCCAACATCGATAGGCTCGAGCCTACCCTTCAAATTCGTGAAATTAATTTTTAGTACTAGACTTCAGAATATTTGGTAGTCCCAGCCCAAGCAAACTTGTCCAACCAGCCCATCTAAGCAAATTAGGTGACACGAGTCCACCAGCACACGCGCGATCAGCCAGCCAACAACACGCGCGCACGAGCAATCAGCCACGAAACCTAGCCGCCGGATTGTTTCATTTTTGTTAGATCCGAAAAAATCTAGTAAATACTACCCCTCCGTTCTTAAATATAAGTCATTTTAGAGATTTTACTATAGACTACAAAAAAAGCAAAATTAATGAACCTATACTCTAAAAAGCGTCTATATACATCTGAATGTAGTTTCTATACTTGAATCTCTAAAAGGACTTGTGTTTAGGAACGAAGGGAGTATTATTTCCAATAGTAATCTGAGAAAATTACAGTTTATTTACACAAAAGGAATGGGAGATAATCAATTTTTGTCTTTCAAAAGAGTGTTTAGTTTTCCAGTCGTAAATTTTGAGCCCACCCCTCATTTTCTTTCTAGATTCGCCACTGACGACTACGTATGTATTACCTTTGCATGTACTAGTAAGGTGCTAAAACTTCCTTGTCACGTAAGTAATCGATCCGCTATAGTTTTCGTGTAGTCCCTCCTTCTGAGTTTATTAGCCCTCCCTCACAATTTGAGTCAAAGTTCGATATACATTTATGTAATAAAATATGAGTTATATGTGGGAAAGATGGTATCACTGAAAACTTCATTCGAACATGAATCCAACAATATAATTTTTGTGAAATATCATTTATATTTTGCAAATTAAATAGACAGTCAAAGTTTAACTCAAACTATAAGGGGGCCTAATAAACCTTGACATATGTAATAGCAACTAAAGATCCATGCGTCCATGCAGCAAGGCAAGTGTAATTATCTCTACAAGCAATAATACAAAATTGACTAATGTTGGGTTTCAGGCGGTTGTTGTAAGATTCACGTCTGATACTAGTCACCAGGTGGCAAGCATGGTAACCTATCCAAAAAACAAGCAACACGTCTGATACTAGTCTACCACTGTAGGATCCAATGGCTGGTTGAACAACAAAAGGTAAGATCACTGTATGGTATATATCACAATAAAAAGTGTATAGCCTTTTTTAGGAATAACCTGCTCTTTATTAACTAATAAATGGGTGATGAATACAAAGTCCCTGCAGGCAAAGATAACACATGGCGAGCCAGGTTATGTGATTTGGTGTTTGAAACCTTGTTTTCATGAGCAAAGCGAACCTCCTTGAAGGATTTTGCTCTTTCTTCAGTCTCCTCCATAAGGACCTTCACCTTTCTCCTCCATAAGAACCTTTACCTTTGGATCTCAAGTCCTTCATGACTATGACATGATCACTCGCAACATGATTTTACGTAAGCTCAAGTCGCTAGCTAGGGCTAGAGCACCCTATATGCAAGGGCTTTGAGTGTCTTTGGTTCATCTAGCCCCTCAACCAGGAGTGTAGAAGCTCCAAGGCATGTCCCATTCATATCCAGAGCTACCACATCAACTGCTCTTGACCTAGTGTTCTTTGCTACCGCCGCATCACCATTGATCTTTGTAAACTCACAAGGTGGCGCTATACATCGAGGGTGCTCATAAGCAGCCCTTTGTGAGTGTCCGGGAGTGGCCATCCACGAAACATTTTGTTGATGATGGATGATACTTGGTATAAAGCAGTTGTAGTTTGTGATGTACCAATTATATTCTAGCTACACCATGTCTCATGCGTCCAACAATATAATTTGTGTGAATCCAACAATATAATTTTTGTGAAATATCATTTATATTTTGCAAATTAAATATGCAGTCAAAGTTTAACTCAAACTATAAGGGGGGCTAATAAACCTTGACGTATGTAATAGCAACTAAAGATCCATGCGTCCATGCAGCAAGGCAAGTGTAATTATCTCTACAACCAATAATACAAAATTGACTAATGTTGGGTTTCAGGCGGTTATTGTATGATTCACGTCTGATACTAGTCACCAGGTGGCAAGCATGGTAACCTATCCAAAAAAGAAGCAACATGTCTGATACTAGTCTACCACTGTAGGATCTAATGGCTGCTTGAACAACAAAAGATAGGATCACTGTATGGTATATATCACAATAAACAGCGTATAGCCTTTTTTAGGCATAACCTGCTCTTTATTAACTAATAAATGGGTGATGAATACAAAGTCCCTGCAGGCAAAGATAACACATGGCGAGCCAGGTTATGTGATTTGGTGTTTGAAACCTTGTTTTCATGAGCAAAGCGAACCTCCTTGAAGGATTTTGCTCTTTCTTCAGTCTCCTCCATAAGGACCTTCACCTTTCTCCTCCATAAAAACCTTTACCTTTGGATCTCAAGTTCTTCATGACTATTACATGATCACTCGCAACATGATTTTACGTAAGCTCAAGTCGCTAGCTAGGGCTAGAGCATCCCTGTATGCAATGGCTTTGAGTGTCTTTGGTTCATCTAGCCCCTCAACCAGGAGTGTAGAAGCTCCAAGGCATGTCCCATTTATATCCAGAGCTACCACATCAACTGCTCTTGACCTAGTGTTCTTTGCTACCGCCGCATCACCATTGATCTTTGTAAACTCACAAGGTGGCGCTATACATCGAGGGTGCTCATAAGCAGCCCTTTGTGAGTGTCCGGGAGTGGCCATCCACGAAACATTTTGTTGATGATGGATGATACTTGGTATAAAGCAGTTGTAGTTTGTGATGTACCAATTATATTCTAGCTAAACCATGTCTCACCCCCCCCC
>NC_057811.1:402355938-402361233 GCF_018294505.1 Triticum aestivum | reverse complement strand
AACGGCGGCGCGCCTTCGGCTCGCTTCAGTGTTTGTAGTCATCGCTAGGTGGTCTACGGATCTGGATGTAATTTTTATCATTTCTAGTATTCGACGTACTACCATTAGTGAAGATGAATGGATTGGAAGTTTTCTCGTAAAAAAAGATGCAGATGCACGGTATGTAATTGGGTTGTTAAATCGTAGAACAGGCCAGATGAGTAGTATCCTACATGACAATGATGGCCTGGTAGTACCAACTAGTTCAGAAGGAATATTTTCTCGGCCATCTTTTGGTGGATAATCTTTACCTCGTCTTTTTGCCTTGGCCTTCTACTTAGTAATCAGCAATTCTGCTTGAAAAAAAAAACCTGCTTGCATATATGCATCAATATTCTCAATCTTTCCGCTGAAAGCAAAGCATGGCAAATACTTTCTCCATTCACAAATATAAGATGATCTAACATTTTTCTGAATCGAAAGTATATAGTCATGTTTTAATGTATTTGTTCACTTATTTCAGTCTATATGTAGTCCATAATGAAATATGCAAAACATCTTATATTTGTGGACGGAGGAAGTAGCGTTTTCCACATGATTTTTTTCTGCCGGCACCGTCCACTTATTCCTCTCCTTGGCTAGCATCTATCATTTTCCCTTTTTTCTCAAGAATCTCGATAGAAAAGGATTTCCATTTCGCCCGAACAGGGCACGCAGCAGAGTGTTGTGACACATTCAAAACTCCCCCCTCTTGCCAAAAACTACTCACCTTTCTTCCCATGAGCACATACATTATACAAATTAGATTAGTTTGTAATCATTTTACAAATACAAGCTAGGTGAAGGCCCAGTCATCCTAGGAGCCAAAACAAATACCTACCTTAATGGAAAGTACCTTTTCCACCACTTTCTCACCCCTACTACTTTATTCAGTGACACCCAGTTCTAAACAACAGATGAAATACTATTATAAAACAATAACAAAGGAAAGTAAAAAAAACATAGCAAGTAGGAGGAGCAATGAGCCTCACCTTTTATCCATCTATATCCCATGAGAAGAGTATTTATACGCTTGGCTTTGCTTTTGCGGTTGGCTTTGGCAAGTCCCATCAGTGCCATCGCCATTGCACCCCTCCTTTTGAGCAAGCTCACAGAGTCCACCTTGACTCTCCACTCAGGAGATTCACCTCACCACCACCATTTGCGACGCAATGCAGCACAGTTGGGAGCACTTGCAGACGCTTTGAGATGCAAAAGACGTCACTGTTGCTTCACAGCTAAGCAAATACTCTAGAAAATTTTGATCCTATTCCTTCTTTTAAGCGAGCAGGGGGGCATCGAGGATAAGTTTGTTCCTCTGTTGCTTCTTCTTTCCCACTTAGTCTTGACTGATCACTGTCACCAAAGTAGTGAATAGGAATAACAAGATAGCCCTCTGGTTCCTTTGGCTCTCAGTTGGGCCCTCCTCCGTTTTGATCAAGTCACTCTCCCAAGCAAAAGGTGACCAGTTCACTCTTATCTTCCACCAACGTGCAACGTTTCACTGAGGTTTCTACGTAGCATCGATATCGATCGAGAGGCCCAGCTAGCAGCTGGCGGTGGGTGCTGCCAACCTAGCACCCACAATTCACAGGACAGGCACAGACACAACCCACAGCCACAGAAACATTACGCGCCGCTCATCGACTGACGCAACGCAACGAAATCCCGAGCCACGGTTTCACCGTACGCGTACGTGTGGTGGTCGCCGCTCCGAACACCTTCCCGCGAGCATGTGCCTCTGTTTGTTGCTGGGGCTCGCCCGCTAATAATGGAAGCGTCGATCGGCAGCGGGATCACTGGCATGCATGGCAGGGGCTGGTGGTGCTCTGACCACCTCGCTCGACATGGACTCGTCGGTTTCCCCCCTCTTTTCCTCGCCGGTGCGCCGGGCACCAGACGGGCGACTTTCACCCCAGCTTTCCTTTCGACGTCGGGTCGGTTTGCGCTTCGGGAATGGGCGCGGTGATCCGGCACGATCGCGCGCGATAGCCCACTCCGTTTTGCCCGATTCTGCTTCCGATTTTTTCCGTTTGAGCTTTCCTTTAACGGACACCAAGCCACTCAGACCAGCAGGTACTCGAGCAGGACAGGGGTTATTACTTTTTTTTTTTGCGGGGAACAGGGGTTATTACTGACGGCGACGATTAGATTGATTGTTTTGTAGGCGATTTTTTAGGCGAATTAGGTTGCTGATGCGTGTACTTAGTAGTACTACTACACAACACAAGCCTGGCCGATCGAGCATCTCGTCTGACGGAGGAGAAAAAAATACTAATGCTACTAGTACTACGAGCGAGAGAGACCGTGCATGAGATGAGCAGAAGGAATCGTCAGCGAGCACGCTGCCTGCCAGCCAGCGCCTATCTCTATCTGTACACGTTGACGCGTAGCGTATATGCACACAAGCGTGTAGCTTGCATTGGTTGGGCGTGAGCGAAATATCTACCTGCTCCAATGGATCCGGATTGGATTCCCTGTCGGCCTCATGCATGTGCCTCCATCGACCATGTATTTTAGGGTAGGCGCAGATGCAATGCCCTGGGACGACGAGCGCATGTGAGCGGCAATTTAGAGAGATGGAGGGGGACCGGCCAGCCGATCGAGCTGCTGGCCCGGGTCAATGGAGGTGCTCTCTGTGCCTGCGTCGCCGCAGTGGCACGGTGCCCGCCGCACCACATGACACGGGACGGGACTAGGGCTGGATTCGATGGGTGGGGGTGGCTAGTGCCCTTGGATGTGATGTGAATGTGCACGCACACACGGAGGAAATAGATATGCTACTGCAGCTCGTCCACGGAGCAACATATGCATGTAGCAACCTGGTCGGGGACAGTCGACCCTTCATGGAATCATGCTGCAGCGACCCAGGCCGGGAGTGCCGCTCGTACGGTTTTCATTTCGTCTTGTCGTTCTACAATTCTCATCGGCATACGGCGAAGTTTAACCTATAAATTTTGCATGCACATCCATCTCAAAAAATTTAAATTACATGCACGCACTTGTATCTTACCTTTACGTGCACGACTGTTTTCATCTTTTTCAACTTAAACATTGTGCTTCTCAGTCGCATATACGACTATAGGGTTCAGATGTACCTGCATCCAGAAAAATTTGGCCCATACCCTGCAGATAGACTAGGTATAGAAATGGAGAATCCCATTTTCTATCATCCTTCCGTCACCTCAACCATATAACAAAACGGTATGCCGCATTTGATTTGTGTGCTACTTTTTATAGATATCTGACCTGATGTATGCCCATATCTTCTAGTATTCTCCATCCTCCTCTCTTCTCCATTGTATCTATCCAACGGCATAGATCCCTAGAATTAGGGCTCCACGGTTCTCACAAATATTATCCCAAGAGAGACACCGACGGCTGACGTGATATATATGGTGATAGCGCGCGCATAACTTGTTGAAAGCCCATGCACCACCTTTCAAACAGAGCACCATTTCAAACCCAAGTTGAGTAACTGACAAAGTGGTGGCGACTTGTTTAATCCCACTCACGACTGAGCTAATCAGCCTAGGTTAGCGGCGATAATGTATGTGTAGCATTACTCTCATGCGTGCGTGTTCCAATCCGCTGGTAGTATGCGTAGCTGCGTGTTTTTTCGCTCTACTAGACCGGAGTCGCTTTCACTCGCCGGCGCTGTCGCCCTCACCCTCGCCCTTCCTTTCGTTGGTAGTACATGCATGCACTAATCAGCCTAGAGTTTTTCTTTTTGAACTGCGCTAATCAGCCTAGGTTTGCGGCGATAAGAGAGGTTAATTACTACATTAACCAACAGATTCCGGGCTCAAAGCACCACGCGTGCGCGCCCCCTTGGCCATGGACGGTGACGGTGAGAGACGCGCGACCCGACCCGATCCTCCTTTGCGTATATGAAAAGCGCACTCAAGTATGGTACTCCTATCCTAGTATATCGCGGCGCCGATCGACTGCACCTGCATCAGTGTAGTGTAAAAAATACTCTTATATTATGGAAAGATGATCTATCTGTGTAGTCCACGGTGCGAGTCCTCTCCCTGTCTTGGTTGGCTCGAGCAGCGTAGTTAACCCCGATGCCGATTGACGCGAACCCCGGCGCTGTGATTGGCCTCCTTGGATCGACCTGGATGCGTGCGAGCGATGTGCAATGATGATCAGTTGGCCTTGTTTGCCCGTGTGTAATCCAAGAATCACGTTGTGTCGGAGTGGCTTATTAGCTTGAGTCTTGGTCTGTATGGGGATACACTGTTGGTGCGTTAGCTTGAGTCTTGGTCTGTATGGGGTTGGGAATGGCACTTTTTGTGCAAATTTACGGGTTGAAAAACGGGGGCAAATACTAGAACCCTCAAATGCAACCCTTAAAACAGAATATTCCGTTTTAAGGGTTGAGTTTGAGGGTTTTAGTATTTGCCTCAACCCCAACCTTTAAAACTGCCATACGACATATCACAACTTTCATCACATATTACCATTTCACATATCACAAATATCATCACATTTCACATAAAACAATAATCATTGTACTTATTATTACAACACCGAATAGTACATTGAAGCACATCAAACAATAATCATTCAAATTATTACAACAATGTTGGATCATACAACAATAAATTGTTCGAAACAAATAGAAGAAAGATAGATCATGCGCCACGGCGCTGCCCATCCAACTGCCAGTGGTGCTCTACTAGATCATCCCGGAGCCGACCATGAGTGGTTGCATCCTCAATCTCACGATGTGCTTGAAGAAAAGCGTGTACCAACATTGTCATAGAAACAAGGGAGGTTTAACCCTCTCTCATCCTCTAGGATCATGTTGTGTAGAATCACACACCATTTCATGATGTTCACCAAGGTTTTTTTGTCCTCTGATCCATCAGCTTCGCGCGGTCTTCAATCGCTTGCACGTCGACGAGGAGGCTCATCATCTCGATGTCGTCGTCTTGCAACAACTCGTCAATGTCCGAATCGTCGGATGACGACCAAATCGACGAATCGGAAAACGAGTCCATGGCAACGTCATCGTTGTTCATCTCCATCTACAAAAAGCATTCAATATTTAGTGCTACAAATTGAAACAATAAAGAAAATGAAACAAAAAAGAAAAAAGAAAAAAATAAACATACCTTCGGGCGAGGCCGAGGCGGGCAGGGGGCGCGGCAGAGGTGGGTTGGGGAGGACGCGACGGGGCGGAGGCCGGGGAAGACCGCGGCGGGGAGGACGCACGGCGGCTGGCGTCGGGGAAGACCGCGGCGGGGCGGAGGGCGGGCAGGGGCGGCG